>NC_135233.1:599323592-599363592 GCF_051348905.1 Ranitomeya variabilis
CAGACGGGAAAGATGCACATTCTGCCCCTCGTGGGTGGCAAGGTGAGACGCCCGGGCCATCGTGGCCACCATAGTGCTGTTATTTCTGAGCTTATGACATTTTATTGTGCTTTCACCTCTGCACACAGCCATGTGGGAGCCGTAAACCAGGGATTAAGGCTCACACGGTCTGCTGGGTTTTACCTTTATCCTGAATGCCAGGTTGGCACCTTTATTTTACCAGCGGCTGTTAAGGGTTTTATGGATGACGTCCTCCTGTCTGTCCTCTATATGATGTTCTGTGCTGTGCAAAGCAAATTCCTAATGTCAGTGGTGATGGGAGGTAGTCATTATATTACAAAAAGAAAATTCCTTCTCTCTCCAAAGAATGAGGCTGCACCTCCCTCTGCTTCTAGCACAGCAGAAGTCCCAGCATCTCCTGCACTAAAGAAGCCGCAACAGTGGAGTTACAGCTCCAGGGGAGGGGAAGGTGCCATCCTGACACAGACCTTCTAGTCTTCCCCAAGTGACTGGTCCTCTGGACATATCAGTTCTCTAACATTATCATTTTTTCCCTTCATCTTTAGATAGAGGAGGTTAAGCGGAGGCCGCACTGCCTGGCCTTCTGTTCTGCTGAGGCACAAGCACCTACCTACCATGTCAGCTTTGATTCTGCTGCAGAATATCAGCGGTGGCTCCGCCAGGCAACAAAGGTGAGCGGTTACACTAGTGACTGCACTGCTCCTGGGCTACATCCAGTATTATACTCCAGAGCTGCACTTACTATTCTACTGATGCAGTCACTGTGTACATACATTACATTACTGATCCTGAGTTACATCCTGTATTATACCCCAGAGCTGCACTCACTATTCTGCTGGTGCAGTCACTGTGTACATACATTACATTACTGATCCTGAGTTACCTCCTGTATTATACTCCAGAGCTGCACTCGCTATTCTGCTGGTGCAGTCACTGTGTACATACATTATATTACTGATCCTGAGTTACATCCCGTATTATACTCCAGAGCTGCACTCATTTTTCTGCATAAGTATTCAAAATAAGTAATCTATGTACATTGACTTCACCAGCAGAATGGTGAGTGCAGCTCTAGGGTATAATACAGGATGTAACTCTGGATCAGTAATGTATGTACACAGTGACTGCACCAGCAGAATAGTGAGTGCTGGTCTGGTAAGTAGCAGCACAGAGGACATGGTAGTACCCTTGGGTGCACATAGGTCAGCTTAGGATCCCATGTTCTTTATTTCTACCTTACTGTTATGTGTAGGTCGTCTCTCAGAGACTGAGCACTGTCGATCTCTCTTGTCAAAGCCTGGAGGAGATTCCTGAGCACCTGTTCTACTGTCAGGACATCACTAACCTGAATCTCCGCCACAACTTCCTGCAGCTGCACAGCGCGGCTGGAGTGACCAGTCTTTGCAGGTCGGTCCAGGTCTCCTTATAAGAGGAAACTGCAGGAGTGGCCGAGTTATGGAGATGATGATTTCACCTTTTACATGTGTTTTTTTTTGTTTGTTTTTTTCTTCAAGGTTTTCACAGCTGAAAGTTCTGAACCTGTCGCAAAACAGGCTGGGAGACTTCCCCGTCCAGTTATGTGAGATCCCAACTCTCTCGGAGCTGAACCTGTCGTGTAATGGGCTGACTCACTTGCCACCCCAAATTGGACAGATGCTCAGGTCAGTTCTGGACAAGTGCTGCCATCGTAGACCGCTATGGCACATTGTGATTGTCAGAGGGTCTCATTCCGAAGACATGAGGTCTCTTCAGCTGCAGTTGGCTGTGGGGAAACACTCCGGAGCCGCAGCCCTTATCTGGCTGTCAGGCACAGCCATTGACCGTGCAGTTACCCCGTGTGCTTTCCCTCTTTCTTTGCAGCTTGCAGACACTAAACCTTGATGGAAACGGGCTGACATCATTACCGGAGGAGCTCGGCCGCCTGCAGCAGCTCTCCAGCCTGGGCCTCTCCTTCAATGATCTGAGCAGTATACCCCCCGTGTTTGAGAAGCTCTGCTCAGTGGACAGATTGTGCATGGCCGGAAACCGCGTGGAGACATTAAGTTTGCAGACGTTAAGCAGCATGGCGCACGTGAAGTCCTTAGACTTGAGGTAAGCTTCTGGAGCGGTGGGATGCAGTTGGTAATCTGCATCATAAACTAAAAATCCGTCGTCCTCCTCTGTAGGATGAATCATCTCACACAAGTCATCGGCACCTTGGAAGGAATAGACCACGTTGCTCAGTTTGATGTCCGGGATAACCTGCTGACATCCCTGGACCTCCGCTGCTTGGGGAACCTGGAGCAATTGCACTGCGAGCGCAACCAGCTGAAGGAGCTGGCACTCTGCGGGTTTTCCTTGAGGGCAATTTACGCCACTTCAAACCGTACGTTGCTAATGCAGCGCTCGGCGCTCCTGTGCATGCCGTATTCCGTCAGTCTTACATTTTCCTTTTTTTTTTTTTTTTTTTCTAGGGCTGACGTCGGTGAATGTCTACCTGGCTCCTTCCCAGTTGGTCTCTTTAGACTTCTCTAGGTAAGAGCGGGGGGCATTCTGGCTCCTACATGGGCACTGCTCACTGTTGGCACCATGGGAGACATTAGTCATTAACTCCATGCTCCAAAAACGTGACTAGTTTCTACGTACAATCTGCTTATTTTTAAGGAACTGCTTAACATCCGTGCCAGATTGGGTTTGTGAAGCCAAGAAATTGGAAGCTCTCGATATCAGCTGGAACCTAGTGGCAGAGCTGCCATTGAGGTATATGGGGGGAAATGGATCCTAGAGCAAATTACGATGGAGCTTCGCTTACTAAATACGTGTTTTCCCTACAGGGTAATGGGGTCTCCCAATCTAAGGAAGCTGCTCCTCGGACATAATCAGCTGAAGAACCTGCCGTGCCCTGCTGACTGCTTCCCGCTGGAAAGTCTGGATGTCCAGCACAATTTACTGAGACACCTTCCTGACTTCCTCTTCGCTGTAGCTGTAAAGTGAGTGGCCGCACAGTTTTGAAAACCCCTTTTTAGTTTTTTTTTTTTTTTTAATTGATGGTCTATCAATATTAGATCAGTGGTGCCGATTTTGGAAGAGACCGGACATGGTTTTTCTAACCATTCATGTTTTGTTTTAGTCTCAGGTTTCTTAACGCATCTGCAAATGCTCTGGAGTCCCTGCCGTCCATGTGTAGCGGAGAGGAGACCGGGACGAGGCTGCAGGTCCTCTACTTAACCAACAACCTGCTGACTGATCAGTACGTCCCCTTCTTGACCATACACGTGAACCTCAGGATCCTGCACATGGCATATAACCAGCTGGAAACGTTCCCAGCCAGGTGAGTGCCGGAGACACGGGTGTTTTATGGCCGCCATATACTAGGAAATTCATCCTTTAACAGCCTGGACTTTTGTCTTGCAGCAAATTGAACAAACTGGAGAATTTGGAGGAGCTGAACCTAAGTGGAAACCGGCTGAAGTCCATCCCCAGCACCGTGTCCAACCTCAAGCATCTGCACACCCTCATCGCTCACTCCAACTGCATTAGCGTGTTCCCTGAGATTTTCCATCTGCCGCATATCCAGGTCTCGCCCCCATCTGTATCCTACACAATCAGACCTTCCTGACTCTCCGCTTCTAGCTCTGACCCCCTATTATCTCTCCTCTTCCCCCCTCTCTTACCCCTGCAGGCTGTGCTGCAGCTGTAGACTTGTGTACATGGTGTCATCTCATTGTCACTGACTCGGCCTCTGGCATGAGATGTTGCTGCTCTTTGTTCCTGCAGCTGGTTGACTTGAGCTGTAACAGTCTGATGGAAATCCCGGCGCCCGATACCCTGCCACCCGCGCTGCAAGAGCTGGACCTGAAAGGGAACGGCGACCTGGTGCTGGATCATCAGCTCCACGACATCTTCAGGTATTGTACAAGTCTCCCCTTCTTCACCATTGTCCTGCACGACACCCCATATTGAATTATGGATATGAAAGCCCCCCAAAAAGTCAAGGTTCCTGGTGGAGGGAATAATTTGCTGGGAGTCTGATCACTGGAACCCTCAGCAATCTGGAGAACGGGGCTCTGGAACCATGAAAATATGGCTTTGCAGTCCCGTCCTCAGTCGAGCGGAGATGCACATGCTCCATTCATGGTCTTTAGAGAGGCCGAGCGTGCACGCCTGCGCTCCATTCAGGATGGGGCCGCAAGGCGACATTCTCTGGGATCCACATTCCAACCTTGGCATTGCTATGGTTCCCAGTGGTCGGACTCCTAGAATTCAGCAAGTTATCCCTTATCCCTCTTGTAGGAGAGAACTTTTGAGTTTTTTGGGAAGTGTATGCAAAAATGTGAAAGCAGTTTGTTAACCGGTTCTTCTCACATCTTCCTATAGTCACATCCCAATCTTGAAAATCGACAACAAGCCTCTGCCTAATGCCGAGATGTCGGTCACATCCATGCCCTGGAATCACGGGCTTGCGGAGATGTCTGGGCAGAGGAACAAGTGAGTATTGTTCTCTGCCATGTTCGGGGTCACTGCCCGCACAGCCGCAGTAACGTTGGCGTCTCTCTCTCAGGCTCTGTGTCTCGTCATTGGCTGTTAGCGATTTTGCGGAGGGGGTGGAGGCCCTGTATGGTATGTTTGATGGAGACAGAAACGAGGAGGTGCCACGTCTATTGCAGTGCACCATGGGAGACGTGCTTCTGGAAGAAGTGCAGCAATCAAACTGCGATCGGACATTCATGTGCCACACGTTCCTGGTGTCCCACAGGTCTGTGCCTTCTGAATCATCACATTAGTATT
Organism: Ranitomeya variabilis; assembly: GCF_051348905.1. Classification (NCBI taxonomy): domain Eukaryota; kingdom Metazoa; phylum Chordata; class Amphibia; order Anura; family Dendrobatidae; genus Ranitomeya; species Ranitomeya variabilis. Next base: position 599,328,381 of record NC_135233.1, read on the forward strand.
CCTTCTTTTTGTCCTTCATGCTTTACACTTCCTTTTGGCATAAATAGATGGGATAAAGTAAGAGATCCATATGGTATAGATAAAAATATACATAGATATGGGATAGATCTAGAGAAGACCCTCTGATGACCTCGCTTCCCTTTTCTTCTCCCCTTAGGAAGTTGGGGACTGCAGGTCAGAAACTCGGCTCTTCCGCCCTTTTGTGTTACATCGGACACACTGCACCCGAGCACAGTAACAACTTCTCTCTGACTGTGGCCAATGTGGGCACGTGCCAGGCCGTGCTGTGCCGGAATGGGCAGCCACTGGTTTTATCTCGAATGTTCAGCATAGAGCACTGCCGTGAAGATCTTCTGAGAATTAAGGAGCAGAAGGCGATTATCACAGAAGTAGGTCCCCATCCATTTCCCTTCTTTGCACAGTCCACAGTGGGGTCTGCAATGATATTTTACCATTATTTTGTTGTTGTTTTTCTCTTGCAGGACAATAAAGTGAACGGCGTAACCTGCTGCACACGAATGCTTGGCTGCACGTATCTTCACCCATGGGTGCTTCCAGAACCTCACATCACCAAGTTACCCCTTACGGTGCAGGATGAGCTTCTGATTCTAGGAAATAAAGCATTGTGGGAGCACGTGCCGGTCGCAGAAGCTGTACAAACCATTCGGCATTTGCCAGATCCCCTTTCAGCTGCCAAGAGGCTGTGCACTTCAGCACAAAGCTATGGGTGCCCAGATAATGTTGTCGCCCTGGTTGTCGGTCTTAAAATCGGAGAGGATACCTGTACTTGTGAAATGCACACTCTGTCTTTACCCAGTCCGTCGGGCTTGGCCTCCGGAGGGGCCCCAAAGGAATCTCCAGACTCGGTGACTCCATCTTCGAGTAGCGGCATTGCCTCGGAGTTCAGCAGCGAAATGTCTGTATCGGAGGTAAGCAGCGAGGTTGGTTCCACGGCCTCGGATGAACACGCTGTGGCCGGAATGGATGGAGGTGTCATCCTCAGGCCGGAGCGGCGATGTAGTCTCCATCCGGTTCCCTCGGCCAGCACTTTTCAGCGGCAGCCATCATGTGCCACTTTCTCCAGCAACCAGTCGGAGAACGGTCTGGACAGTGATGAAGATCTACAGGCTGAGGGGCTTCATACTGGCAGCCGGGTAGAGGTAGAGGTGGATATTCACTGCAGCAGGCAGCATTCCCCAGAACCTTCTGCGTTTCAGGAATCGGACGAGGATTGCGGTGGAATTTACATCCTACATCAGGATGCCATCAATCACAACCAGACATCTGGCCACAACAGGGACGATCTTCCTTCTGCCTCCTCCGCGTCTTGCCTCTATCGGAAGAAACACTCCAACGGCTCCGTCGTGCCCCTGGAAGAAATCCTTAACCTCATTGAGGTGGCCTCTGAGGCTCCTAAGAAAAAAACGGGCTACTTCTCCGCACCTTCACAGCTGGAACCAGAGGATCACTTTGTCGTTCCTCCACACCTGGAAAACGAGGTTCGCCAGCAATTAAATGACTTAGAATCCGGAGTTGAGGATGGAGCCAATGGTCTGGAAGAGTTTGACACCGCTTTGTGACCGAGAACTAAGGATCGATCGCATCAGTGACTCCCCTGGTCCAAAAATTGCACATTTTTACACTTGTCACTCCTAATATCCCATAATGTGCGGCACATGTATTTGCCAATCGCAGCATACCCATTCAAAGCCAAATGTTTAATTTTTTTTTTTATTATTTATTAATTATTTTTTAATTCCAGATTCTTGAGCCAATGAACAAATGTGAATTTTTTCCAAATAATCTATATTTTTTAACCACTTGGTCCTATAGGTACTCGGACTTGACCGATTCACCTCCCTGGAAAGGAGTGGACGGACTTCTACGATAAAGGGGTGCTGCCACTTAACCCTTGTCCTCTACTAAGTTTTCTGGATTTGATAAAGGGTAATTTTCTCTATACCTCTAAGTCTGCTGAGCCGAAAACCCAAACTGACGAGCCGTGCTGTGGACAAATCTGTCCTGTCGGAGCATTGTCCAACCGATATCATTATCTCGAGACCCCATGGCATAACCAGACGCCTGTGCCCCCAGGTATCGAGTAGCTTATTTTGCATATTTACTGACTTTTTTGCAGCGACTGATGCACTTTGCAGTCACTAATAAGCTAAGAATGAAGGACATTTTTTTGGGGAATGTTTCCATTGGGATCGCTTTTCCTGAGCCATTCTCGATCAGCACTTTTTTTTTTTTTTTTATTATGGATTCTTTTTCTTGGGAGTTTTTGCATCTGAGTCAGCACTACCAACCATAAGGAGATCGGTCCTATAGGCCAAGGATTCGTACATTCCCGTTGGATTATCTGAGACGTCCGTTAAACATGCAATTTTATTTATTTTTTTTTTAACGATCAAATATTCGTGCCGATCGTCTTGCCTAGATTTATGACCAGTGGACATGAGCCAATGGTGATTTATTTTATATATGCACTTTGAACTCGGGTTATGGAAGGAGCAAAGACTGCGCCTAATGCAACAAGAGAAACTTTCGAGACATCCCGTGGCCCGGACCACGTCCGATATTGCTAGAAACTTGTCCGATTTGCACTAAATGCTTTATAAATCTTGCTGTTTGCATTGCTGTCCTCCTGGTGACTTATTACCCAGCTTTGGTTGTGAATGATCCAGATCTCGGCCCGGACTAAAGCTCCTTTTCCACGATGCGTTGCGAGCTTCCGTGCCGTCCCTGATGTGAGTGGAGTTGTCATTGTTCCTACTGTCATTGCTTGGTTTAATATCAATGCCTTGTTGCCACAAGAAAATGTAGAAGAAAAGGCACATACTGAGCATTTTTTTTTTAAAATGCCCCGGGGGCTACTATGAAATTTCAGTTTGGCTTAGTCTGGTATTGTGGCTGTAGACGCCATGAAGTCTGTCTGCACCTACGATGTCATTGATGGTGAAGTTAAATTATGGGAAATTAAATACTGACTGCAGTAATTAAATCACTCCCCCTGCAGCCCAATAACAAGGATCCAATGGCAAGGGCCCACCCCCTTGACTGCCATCTTTGTCCTCCCATCAGTATGTCTTTAGAGTGTGGAAGGAAACCCACACAAACCCGGTGAGATTCCCCCAGTCACAGTTTCCCTTTCCACCATTTAACATGAGTACCTAAGTGGGAGGTAAATTAACTCCGCCCCTGCAGTTTCTCTCCGCCCACGTGGAGCGCTTTAAGCAAACTGTACTTAAAATAAGCTTTGGTCATGTGGAATAGATTGTCAAGATAGTCAGCGGATTGAGAATACCTCATCCACATGTCAGAAGATGGTGAGGAGACGTGAAGGACATATGATATCATGGGATAGGCCTTACCTGCTGCACCAAACGTGACCGAAGCAATGGACTACAATCCAGCTTTAAACGCATCTCGATCCCTGCTTGAATATGTTGATCTGGAACTGAAAATGGATTGCGAAACGTGTCTGGTCTTGCACTGGTGGGGGGGGGGGTTATTTTATGGACACAGCCCGCACCCCCTCGGGGGAGGGAAGCCAAAGAAATGACAGCCTCTGAAGCCATTATTTGTACATTTTTATTTTAGCAAAAGCAATAATGTGTGTATATATGTACAAGTTTTCATTTTAACATTTCTTGATTTTAGGCTTTGCTGGTGTAGAAAATAATAATAAAAAATGTCAAATATATGATCTGTCCCCGATTATTAACTGCTGTTAATTTAATTCTTAAAAAAAAAATAAACTCTAAAAAAAACCTCTATCCTAGTTAAAAATGAAATGTTACCTGCGTTCATGTCACTAATTTAGGAAATGACCAGAAAATAGCCCTCGGGAACAGCAAAAGATGCTGTGGGGGTTGGAGTTGATTATGGGAAGGGGCTCCATAGACCTGCTTCTTTTCTGTGGTACTGTTGGGATCCCATTACATTTTTTTTTTAATCAACCTTTAAACAGCCCTTTAAGGCAATATTCCCATTGTAAAAAGTAATGCTAGAACTAGTCATCCCTTTATTATGGGTGGGGGGTCCCATTGAGAATAAAAGGGGAGGCAACAGCATTGATGTAAATGTTGCATCCTCCTTTTTAGAATTTTTTTTTTTTTTTTTTTTTTTTTTTTTACATCTCGGGCTTTTTTTTTTCTTTAAATGCATGTATTTTAGGCTAAAAATAATTCTTGCAATTGGTGTTAGCGAAAAATTTTGCACCGTTTTGCTGCAGAATAAGTTAAGTGAGAACAGTCATGTGCCTTTTTCTGAGCTCCTTGCCCCTGCTTTATCAGCTCAGCTTTAATGTGGTCATAAAAAAGCAGGGAAACAAACAAAAACGGTACAAACTCCCCATCAGAATGAGCTCTCTGACAGATCTTAGTTAACTCATTCTACAGCCAGCGATACACACTGCAGCACAGAGGATACAGAAGTTAAAAGGTGCCAAATTTAAATAAAACCTGATTGCAATATTTATTTTTCCCCAAGAAGATGTGCTTATCTACAGTTTTACCTGCACAGGGCCTGGCCAGACCCACATACTTTACAGTGAGTGGCATGAGGCACTAAATTAGGGCATGTAAGAAGTAAGTGCTGGTTTAATAAAACATACTCAAGTTGTCAAAAAATATATATATATTTTGCTGGAGTGACCGAGGCTTCAGATCTACCGTAGCTCTTCGGCCTCATTTGCATATTCACTTAAACTGTGATTTCTCAGTAAAGGAGAAACGGACCTGCCATGTAAAGGTATTTCTGGACTTGTCTTTCAATGAGCTACAGGCGGATATAAAATTTTGGGGGTATTCCCTTTGTTACTAGAATTGCCCTTTAAGCAGCTGATAAGATATTGCATGTAGTTTTTATAGCAGGAGTGTCGAGCTGCACTTTCTTAAAATATAGATGATGTACAATTCAGCTACTTCTGGCGATATGGAGGTTATGATCTATCAGAGATCACTGCTGCAGAGCCTTCTTCTCCTGGTATGCCCGGGCAGCGAGCACAACGCTGGCGACGTATAATAGAAGCAATATGATGGCAAAGGTTGCGGCTCCTCCGTCCGTCCCGGCCAGATTGCAGTTCATCCACGTGAGTCCGTTTCTGGCGTACAACCTCTCTCTCTTCTTGCACACGTCGGTGGAATTTATTTGGAGAGCAAAATGTAGAAAGACCCCCACCGCAGCTCCGTAACCCAGCGACGCCACCGTGCTGAAAACGGCCTCAATCAGGAGCCATTTCTGAGATAGCCCGAGAAGATGCCTGGATCCATGAGCCAAGATGGCAAGTGTCAAGGTCCCTGTCAGCAAACATACTGTCAGGCCTCCGTATATCAATGGGGCCCGCAATAGCGTGAATTCCTGGTCCAACTGACGCACCTCCTGCAGCTCCTGACCCTCGAAGGGGTAATAACCACCTCCAAAGCCGCCACTTGCCATTCCGGCACTGAACCCAGAGAGGGAGAAATGGGAGGCGACTATACAAATCAGAACCAGAGCATTGAGGATCACCTCCAACATCTGCAGAATACCTAGGTAAGAAAGAGAAGAGGCTGAGAACCCGCTTTCCACGTCTTACACCAAGAAACACCATGTTCAGTTAAAAGACCAAGAGCTTGGAAGGTGAAGGACTGTGATTGGTAGATGTCAGTAAGGTTCCATGCAATAATCATCACTGATTGTAGATGTTAGTACAGTTCTGTGCAATAATCATCACTATGATTGATAGACGTCAGTACTGTTCTGAGCTATAACCATTCACTATGATTGGTAGACCAATATGGTTCTGTGCAATAATCATCAGTATGATTGATAGATGTCAGTACGGTTCTGTGCAATAATCATAGCTATGATTGACAGACGTTGGTACGCTTCTGCGCTATAATAATCACTGATTGTAGACGTCGGTATGCTGCTGTGCTATAAAAATCACTATGAGTGATAGACGTCAGTACGGTTCTGGTTCTATCCAATTATCATCACTATGATTGGTAGACTTCAATATGGTTCTGTGCTATAATCATCCCTATGATTGATAGAAGTCAGTACGGTTCTGTGCAATAATCATCACTTTATACACATGAACTAATCTCTGCAACTCCTGAGGTTCCTTCCAAGACAAACTCAGTAATACAAACCCTCATTCATAAGATTCATCTTTGCAAACTTTTTTTATTATTATTTTTGCCTTCAATGCATCCAAAGTAAAGCAAAAAAATAAAATTTTGTAGCTACAGCTCTTATGGTGATCAAAGTTTCCTAATTTTTAAGAATGTACATTTGGTAGGTTATCAAACAGAGATGGCTCAAATTACACAGGGTTTAAGTGTAGTCTGTTGCCACAGAAACACATATGTCCGCATAGGAGCTGCTGTCACAAATCGGTAGTTTTAGCAAAGACTATGAGCAACGTTGCTTCAATTTTTAATTTTTTTTTAAATTCACTTAAACAATAAAGGAGAACATTTTCTGTAAAAAAAAAAAAAAACTATGATAAATGTATTAAATTCCTACAGTCATCAGCTCAGAGAAAATATGGGGACCCTTGCAATTAACCAATAGAACAAAGTAAAAACTCAATAAAATGTTTATAACGAGAATTAGCCACATTCTGCAGTCTCAAAAATATACAACCCCTTGCATAGAGACCCAAGTAAGACAAGACAACTGCAAACCAGGTATTGTCTCAACCACCAGCCATAAATGTAATTAGTAGCTTTTAATAAAGCACATCAAATACCTGGACTGGCTGGGTATATTTTTTATTTAAACATTTTATTTATTAAATTATAAAGGTTTAAAAAAAAAAAAAAAAATAGTGACTGTTCCTAGAGATACAGCTGGAGGCAGAGCTCACGCAGGAATACTGCCTTCACTCTCTGGATGTGGCAGAAATAGGAAGCTGTCACCGACTGCCACCTGATCCCAAGGAGGCAGGCTGTCAAAATCCTTTGAGTGACTGCAGAAGACGTGAAGCAAGATTAGGTGTCAGCAGGCACTGAGATTTTAGTTTGCACAGTAAGGCGCATGCTAAACGCTGAAGGTCTCCATGCCCAAATTCCTAGATGTAATCTATTGCCCCAAAAGCACAAGAAAAGTCACCTCCAATATGCTGGAAACCATATAAATAAGCCACAGATGTTTGGGGATTCTGTTTGCTTCACATTTGCATCAGGTCACAGCAGCCAGACGAGCTCTACTAAGTCCTAAAGAAGTTTGTTATGAAGGGGTGAATAATCCTGAGACTGCAGTAGTCGGTAAATTTTGCAGTTTTTGTTCTGACTTTGGAGAAACCACTTGTTATATTAGTTGTGTTGAGATATTAACATTGTTCCTGTTTTTATTTTTTTTTTTGCAATAAATCAAAGTAAAGTTTGCAAATTTTGCTAATAAACCGAATTTGCAATAGAGTTAAGTAGGTGGAATTACAATTAATGGAAACCCTACAATCGCTGTGAAGGACCTGAGCTAAATAACGACAACTCCTTTTAAATCATCATTTTCACACTTCTGATTAAAAATCATTGTAATGTTTTGATAAGTTTTTTATTTTATACAAATATTAAAAAAAACAAAGCTCTACAATGGAGAGTATAAAGCATGTTGCATGTATGTACAAGATGGGTAGGGAGGGGTATAAGGGACTAGAATTCAGTGGTGTTAACTGGCTTCTTTTTCTGGAGACGAACCGCTCGGAAACCCTTAACGGCGAGAACGGCGCTCATAAAGAAGGCAATGATGGCCATGCAAGCAAAGAGGGCGGCAGCGATGTCAGCCCCATGTAAGGCGCAGGTGAAGCCCTGGTAGCCTTTGCTGCTGTACAGCGCCTCCCGGTCTTTGCACACCTGAGTATCGTAAGCGTCCTGCAGGCGCTTGAAGTAGAAATAAAGAGCGGGCATGTAGCCCACGGCTATGGCGATGTCTAGGCCGCACTCCACCAACAGGCACACAGGCCAGCGCCATGGGACCCGCAGCACACCAAGGAGGACCATAAGGCAACTGAAAGCCATAAGAGCGCCCCCAAAGGCCATGGAAGCGGTGACAGTGGGAAGCTTCAGATTGTAAAACTGGACATCTAGCTCTTGAGCCTTCTCTCCATCTGCACCGCTAAAGCCGCTGTAGGCCCCCCCAAACTGGTAATAATAAATTCCTCCCAGGTTAGTGATGCCAGTGAAGCCCCCTGTGGAGTTGTAGGACACGGAGCAGCATATCAGGATCAGCATGTTCAGCAGAACTTCCACAAGCTGACAGCAAGCTGAAAAGATGGAGATGTTAGAGGGTTAACACGGATCAGAAGACAACAGGTGACAGAGCTGCATAAAAACCTGATCAATACTGCAGAGCGAGAAAGGGAATGGCATGGTGGTCCAGAAACGTCCCTACAAACCAGTCTGTTAATGCCGGTCCTAAACTTCCAAAATAACGGACACTTAGCAAGACGTAAACCATCTTCGCCACCAACCCTTTCTGCAACATTTACCAGATTTTTTTGTACATGGTGGAGAATCTCTTTAAATACTTTTACACTTATCGGGTTTTTTCCAGCCCGTTATTGCGGGTCTTTTTGTGGGCCGTATTGCTGCAATTTTCATGGACTGCCGCAATAACGGACCTCAAAAAACTTGCAGAACGCCGTTTTTCGGGTTCCCAATACTATAGCAATATACCACTATATTTGGTTAAAAAAATGGCGGCCCGCAAAACCGGAAGTCACGCTGCACTGCAAAAACAACCTTCCGTTGTTTTTGCGGCCCCATTGATTTACAATGGGGGCCGTGTCCATAAGCCGTGAAAAAGAGAGCAGGCTCGATCTTTTTTCACGGTCGTAAATACGGCCCTCACAGCCATACGGCGCGCCGTGGGATTATTGCGGCCCATTTTTGCAGCCCCATAGAAATCAATTGGGGCCGCAAAAACGGGCAGCAAAATCCCGGCAAGTGTAAAAGAAGCCTTAGGCAACTTTAGAAAACATCCATTGTATAAAGGAGTAAAAAAGTAAAATAACAACCTGAGCTTCCCTCACAGGTCCCACTCTTAGTCTCTGTTGCTCGCGGTTTTGGATATCGTCTGCAGTGCTGATTGGCTGCAGTGCTGTTGACATCACATCTGTGAACGGCTCATGCTAGTTATTTGGGTAGATCAGCTGAGCTCAGTGATTGGCTGCAGAGCTGTTGATGTAATGTCACTACTGCAGACAATATCAGACACCCAAACTCAGGGAGAGTGATTAAGGAAAAATGCAGTCATGGAAGAAGTGTTTCTTGGTGGATCCCCTTTAGATTGTCCGCTCCACTGCCGGGTGGCGGACGTGCAATTTGTCACCTATAGACTAAGGTAGCATTCATTCTACTGGATACCAGTTTTCTATTCACCAGCGACTAATTCATGAGGACCTACACTGATCAGCGGTTGTCCTCATTTTATTCCCGTTGCTACCCTGAATATTTTGCTTTTTTTTTTTTTTTTTTTTTTTTTTAAATCTAGCACACTGATCCAGAGATTAGGGTCTTTTTATTCAGTGCTAATGTTTAGGTTCTTTAACAAGGGGGCTGTGCTCATAGGGTAGCAATGCAGAGAGACACGCCCCTGAAGATCCTGTGAACCACAATCTAAATAAAAATTGCCTGTCTCTCTGGACCCTTAAGGTGGATTTTTAAAAAAAAACCTGAAATGGATTACTCAAGGCAGAAGAAGGAAGAAAATAAGAGAAAAAAATGGACACTTCACAAGTTTATGGTTAAGGGCTGTTACAAAAATTACAACTTAAAACCTACCTATAAGATAGGAAATAAGTGTCTGATTGCTGCAGACCCCACCACTGAGACCATCTTCTTCAGTCTCATTGCACATGTGTAAAACGATTCAAGCCGAGAGTATTTAAATCTATTTTTTTAATCATGAAATGACAAGTCTCTTTTAAGTCATATTGCACGTCCTGCGGTTCATGTGTTCAGATTTTTACTTTGCCACCATAGGAAAGCAGGGCGACAACCATTGTGGAAGCTGTGATTGCTGCCAAATTGTTGGCAATCTTTACCTAGGCGGCACACCTTGAAGACATATGTAATTTTTTTTTTCTTAAGAAATGTGCCATGTTTTTTAAAATCTCGTACATTCTGTTGAGCCAAGATTCGATTTCTCACATACACACAGAATAGTCGTTAAGCTGCTAATTGTGGGGGGGGTCCCCAAGCACTGGCGATGACAGGAACAAGGAGGCAATATGTACGCTGCCATCCTGTCTACAGGCCTTCTGAAGGTAGACTGAGACCCAAGGAGAATAAATGAAAAATTTACATAAGGGACTCGATGACCCCGAATATGGTGAATGTTGGGGGGTCCCAGAGTTCAGATCCCCTACAATCAGAAACTGACCACTATGGGGCTCTTTAGCTGTTGCAGAATTACATTTCCGACCATACCTGGACATGCACGGTGGGAGTTGTAATTCTGCACCTGCAGAGGTTGGAAATCACTGACAAAAGTGCACAAGATCCCAGCTTATCTTGGCTTAGGGCGATATTTGCCTCCTATTACACAATTTACAAGACTCAATTATGAGCGACAACATGCAAATAAAAATACCAGAGGAGACGCAATAAGCCGAGAGTGACTCAAGGTGCAAAGTCCAGGAAATGGTGACAATTGCTGAATTATCAAAAAAGAAAAGTCAGCAGATTCTGAACACAACGAGAAAGGAGAGGAAAGAAACGGAAGACTCAAGAAGACAAGTTACATATATTGGGCCTCATTTATCACAGTCGTCATAGACCATACTGCCCAAGAACGGCGATATCTTCAAACCTATAGGTGTAAGGCGAAGCTCGGCGAATACACGGGGAAATGTCCCCAACAAAGCCATGAAGTATCCCACCAGGACAAAATGTATATATCCGTGTGTGCCACAAAAGTAAGCAAAGATGATTGAAAAGTGTTCAAAAAATTTTATGCCAATTTTTTTTTTTTTTTTTTTACCGCCAGCAGGGTTTTTTATTTTGTGTAGAGCTTTGCAGAGGGATTCATTTTAAATTTATGCAACAAAAATGGTGCAAATTAAGACAGAAATGTAGTCTAGTCCATGCCCAAATTTGGAGGAAAAAAGCGCCCAATTAATTTAGTGGCGCCCGCCTGCTAAAGAGTTTGATGAACCCTGGATCAACAATGGCAGGAAAATGCCGACGTTAATTCCTCCCTTAAGGAATGTGCACACAGCGCTGTTTTTCTTGAAGCGTCTTCTTTATCGTCTTTTTATTTATTTTTTTCTTGGGTGGAATTTGAGCATTATTTGCTGACATTACAGTATTTTCCTCTTTACAGAGATTGGGACATTATAAGAATGGAGCGCCATCTTTGCTCTTGGACATTTCCTCTGATTTCATTAGAACAATGGAGAAGAAAGAGCGGGGCGGATGCCAGGACGACTTTTTTTTTCTTTACTGTGCCCTGCCCTTTTTTCTACAAACTCAAATTGCCAAAAAACATTCATCTCAGCGTGAAGAACAAGAAAAGCCACTTTAGGAGGACAGAGTTCGCTCCTGTGTCTGGAGGGGGTGCAGGAGGGACATGATTTTTGCTTGGTCATGTATATGACATTTGCAGGGCTGCAGCTTTGGATGTGACCGGAGAAGGAGATATAATGCAAGATCAGTATCAGACGTGTCAGGCACTAGTAAAAGTAAAGTAACTACTCGGCCATTTATTACTATTTCACAACACAAAAATACAATCCCAGGAAGAAAAAGGTTTAATTAATTCTATACAGTCCCACCAATACTATATGATGTGACACTAACAGATAACTCACCTCGTCCTGTGCACAGATATTTGCACTTATGACAATCTAGGATGCCACCTTCTCGTTCAGCTTCGTAATATTCCAGGTCGTGCAGTTCGGCACCAGGAGGAGAAAAAGACCTAAGGGGCAAATTGTAATAAGGGTCAGCTATATCAATTCATAAGAAGAAATCACAAAGGTGGAAGAATGAATAAATGTGGGGCACATATAAAAAAGCCAAAAGAAAAATAAAAAAAGAGAGAAGTGCAATAGTAGTTATTATACTGCCCCTATATACAAAAATATAACTACTATAATGCTGCATCTATGTACAAGAATTTAACTACTATAATACTGCCCCATGTAGAATATAACTACTATAATACTGCTATGTACAAGAATATAACTACTATAATACTGCCTCTATGTACAAGAATATAACTATTATTATACTGCCCCTATATACAAGAATATAACTACTATAATACTGCTCCTACGTACAAGAATATAACTACCATAATACTGCTCCTATGTACAAGAATATAACTACTATAATACTGCTCCTATGTACAAGAATATAACTACTATAATACTGCTCCTATGTACAAGAATATAAATACTATAATACTGCTCCTATGTACAGGAATATAACTACTATAATACTGCTCCTATGTACAAGAATATAACTACTATAATACTGCCTACACACACTTCGTTCTCCCGATCTGCAGCGTTTCTCGCAGGCAACTCCGCGGCAAATCCGCAGATCTTTTTTAAGCCTGCAGTTTTGCTGCGGATTTGCCTGACACAATGGAAGTCAATGGGTGCAGAAACGCTGAAGATCCGCAAAAAGAATTGACATGCTGCGGAAAATAACACGCTGCAAATCTGTGCTTTTTTTCCGCAGCATGTGCACACCAATTGTCAATTTCCCATTGACTAACATTGATTGTGCATTACACTGCAGATTTGCAGCAATTAGACGAGTCAAAAAACGTTGCGGATCCGCATCAAAATCTGCAACGTGTACACATAGCTTAATACTGCCCCTATGTACAATAATATAACTACTATAATACCGCTCCTATGTACAAGAATATAACTACTATAATACTGCTTCCATGCACAAGAATATAACTAATATAATAGTGCTCCCATGCACAAGAATATAACTACACTGCTCCAGAACTAAAGAGAACACTAAAATCCCACAACCTAGATATCACTGAATGAAATATTCCAGTTGTAAATCTTTATTCATTACATAGTGGAATGTGTTGAGAACAATAAAACTTAAAAATGATCAACGTAAATAGGTCTGGAGTTGGAATGATGCTCAAAATCAAAGTGGAAAATGAAGTTACAGGCTGATCCAACTTCAGTGGAAATTACTCAAGACAAGGAAATGATGCTCAGTAGTGTGTGTGGCCTCCACGTGCCTGTATGACCTCCCAACAACACCTGGGCATACTCCTGATGAGGCGGCGGATGGTCTCCTGAGGGATCTCCTCCCAGACCTGGACTAAAGCATCTGCCAACTCCTGGACAGTCTGTGGTGCCACGTGACATTGGTGGATGGTGCGAGACATGATGGCCAGATGTGTTCAATCGGATTCAGGTCTGGGGAATGGGCGGGCCAGTCCATAGCTTCAATGCCTTCATCTTGCAGGAACTGCTGACACACTCCAGCCACATGAGATCTGGCATTGTCCTGCATTAGGAGGAACCCAGGGCCAACCACACCAGCATATGGTCTCACAAGGGGTCTGAGGTTCTCATCTCGGTACCTAATGGCAGTCAGGCTACCTCTGGCGAGCACATGGAGGGCTGTGCGGCCCTCCAAAGAAATGCCACCCCACACAATTACTGACCCACTGCCAAACCGGTCATGCTGAATGATGTTGCAGGCAGCAGATCGCTCTCCACGGCATCTCCAGTCTCTGTCACATGTGCTCAGTGTGAACCTGCTTTCATCTGTGAAGAGCACAGGGCGCCAGTGGCGAATTTGCCAATCCTGGTGTTCTGTGGCAAATGGCAAGCGTCCTGCACGGTGTTGGGCTGTGAGCACAACCCCCATCTGTGGACGTCGGGCACTCAGACCATCCCCATGGAGTCAGTTTCTAACCGTTTGTGCAGACATATGCACATTTGTGGCCTGCTGGAGGTCATTTTGCAGGGCTCTGGCAGTGCTCCTCCTGTTCCTTCTTGCACAAAGAGGTAGCGGTCCTTCTGCTGGGTTGTTGCCCTCCTACGGCCCCCTCCACGTCTCCTGGTGTACTGGCCTGTCTCCTGGTAGCGCCTCCAGCCTCTGAACACTACGCTGACAGACACAACAAACTTTCTTACCACAGCTCGAATTGATGTGCCATCCTGGATGACCTGCACTACCTGAGCCACTTGTGTGGGTAGTAGAGTCCGTCTCATTCTACCACGAGTTTGAAAGCACAACCAACATTCAAAAGTGACCAAAACATCAGCCAGAAAGCATTGGTACTGAGATATGGTCTGTGGTCCCCACCTGCAGAAACACTCCTTTAATGAGGGTGTCTTGATAATTGCCAATAATTTCCATCTGTTGTCTATTCCATTTGCACAACAGCATGTGAAATTGATTGTCAGTGTTGCTTCCTAAACGGACAGTTTTATTTCACAGAAGTTTGATTTACTTGGAGTTATATTCTGTTGTTGAAGTGTTCCCTTTATTTTTTTGAGCAGTGTACTGCTCCTATGTACAAGAATATAACTAATATAATACTTCCCCCAATGTACCAGAACTATTATAATACTGCCCCCTATGTACAGGAATATTATTATAATACTGCCCCTATGTACAGGAATACAACTAATATAATACTTCCCCCTATGTACCAGAATATAAACTATAATACTGCTCCTATGTACAAGAATATATATAACTACTATAATACTGCTCCTATGTACAATAATATAACTACTATAATACTGCTCCTATGTACAAGAATATATATAACTACTATAATACTGCCCCATGTACAAGAATATACCTACTATAATACTGCCCCCTATGTACAAGAATATACCTACTATAATACTGCCCCCTATGTACAAGAATATAACTACTATAATACTGCCCCCTATGTACAAGAATATAACTACTATAATACTGCCCCCTATGTACAAGAATATAACTACTATAATACTGCCCCCTATGTACAAGAATATAACTACTATAATACTGCCCCTATGTACAAGAATATAACTACTATAATACTGCTCCTATGTACAACAATATAACTACTATAATACTGCCTCCTATGTATAAGAATATAACTACTATAATACTGCCCCTATGTACAAGAATATAACTACTATAATACTGCTCATATGTACAAGAATATAACTACTATAATACTGCCCCTATGTACAAGAATATAACTACTATAATACTGCCCCTATGTACAAGAATATAACTACTATAATACTGCCCCCTATGTACAAGAATATAACTACTATAATACTGCCCTTATCTATAAGAATATAACTACTATAATACAGCTCTTATGTACAAGAATATAACTACTATAATACTGCTCCTATGTACAAGAATATAACTACTATAATACTGCTCCTATGTACAAGAATATAACTACTATAATACTGCCCCTATTAACAAGAATATAACTACTATAATACTGCCCCTATTAACAAGAATATAACTACTATAATACTGCCCCTATGTACAAGAATATAACTACTATAATACTGCCCCCTATGTACAAGAATATAACTACTATAATACTGCCCCTATGTACAAGAATATAACTACTATAATACTGCCCATATTAACAAGAATATAACTACTATAATACTGCCCCTATGTCAAGAATATAATTACTATAATACTGCCCCTATGTACAAGAATATAACTACTACTAGATGGTGGCCCGATTCTAACGCATCGGGTATTCTAGAATATGCATGTCCAAGTAGTATATTGCACAGCCCACGTAGTATATTGCCCAGCCACGTAGTATATTGCCCAGCCACGTAGTATATTGCCCAGCCACGTAGTATATTGCCAGCCACGTAGTATATTACCCAGCCATGTAGTACCGTATTTTTCAGACTATAAGACGCACCGGACTGTAAGGCGCACCCAGGTTTTAGAGGTGGAAAATAGGGAAAAAAAATTGAAAGCACCACTCCAGCACTGCAAAATAGCACTGGAGTGCTGCTTTAAAATCCCATGGGAGAACTATAACTCCCAGCATGTCCTGCAGATCCTATGACATGCTGGGAGTTATAGTTCACCACAGGAGTGGCAGAGTGCTTTATTGTGTATTGTAAAGACTAACCTCTTAATTGTGGCAGCCTGCCAGCCTGGGGTGAGGTAAAAGCATCCCATGACTGCACACACAGAGCCCTCCCTCTTGTTGCCTCTCCACAGCGCAGGTTAAGAGGAAGCCTGCAGATTCTAGTGGAGAGCCTGAAGGACCTGTGATGATGTCAAGAAGAGGGAGGGCTCTGAGCTGCCATGTGATGCTCCAGCCCGCCCACTCCTGACATCACACAGGTCCTGTTTGTGCACAGCACTCGGCATCCAGGCATGGCAGGCAGGTATACAGCGATCTCCTCTCCACTCTGGCCCCTGCTGCTGCTGCCTCCTCCCCAGAACATACAAATCTCCCCAGCTGCTGCAGGAATCAGCGCTGAGGAAGCCATGCGTGTCCCTGCTTAAGTGCAGTATTCATTTGCTGCTCCTCACTGCTCAGCTGATCGGCGGCTGGGGGGGGGAGCCCCTAATGAATATTCATTGCACTTAATCATCGGGACCAGTGGTTTTCCCAGCGCTGATGCCGGGCAGCGGGGACATCCTGAAGTGGGATAACAGTGCGATCCCACTCACTGCTGCCCCCCTCCCCACATGCTACATCCCTACCATAAGACGCACCCACACTTTCCTCCCAAATTTGGAGGAAAAAAAGTGCGTTTTATGGTCGGAAAAATACGGTATATTGCCCAGTGACGTAGTATATTGCCCAGTGACGTAGTATACAGCACAGAGCCACGTAGTATATTGCATAGCGACGTAGTATATTGCCCAGTCACGTAGTATATTGCCCAGCCACGTATGTCACAGGTTAAAAAATAAACAAATATACTCACCTTCCGATCTGTGGGCCCCTTGTAGTTCTAACATACTCACCTTCCGATCCGAGGGCCCCTTGTAGTTCTGTCGCCTGTGTGCGGTGCACGCGGCAGCTTCCGGTCCCAGGGTGTGATGACGTCGCGGTCACATGACCGTGACGTCATGGCAGGTCCTTCTCGCGCAGGACCTGTGATGACGTCGCGGTCACATGACTGTGATGTCACGGCAGGTCCTTGTTGCATACCATCCTTAGCACCGGAACCTGCCGCTTGCATGCAGCGGTCACTGGAGCGTGGCGAGGAGCGGGAAAGGCAGCGGAAGGCGAGTATATAATGATTTTTTATTTATTTTAACATTAGATCTGCATAGGCAGCATCAATAGTAAAAACTTGGTCACACAGGGTTAATAGCGGCGGTAATGGAGTGAGTTACCCGCGGCATAACACGGTCTATTACCGCTGGCATTAACCCTGTGTGAGCGGTGACTGCGGGGAGTATGAAGCGGGCGCCGGGCACTGACTGCAGGGGAGTAGGGAGGGACTAATCGGAATGTGGCCGTCGCTGATTGGTCGCGGCAGCCATGACAGGCAGCTGGCGAGACCAATCAGCTACTTGGATTCCATGACAGACAGAGGCCGCGACCAATGAATATCCATGACAGACAGAAGGACAGACAGACAGAAAGATGGAAGTGACCCTTAGACAATTATATAGTAGATAATACTGGTCCTATGTACAAGAATATAACTATGTCACTGCTTTCTGAGGTTGGGGTATTCCAGAGTATTTATGGCTTTTGCGCTCACCTCTCAGCTGGGTAGTAATGTTCTGGCTCTTTTTTGTTCATTGAGAGTCCATGTCGGTCTACACTTTGCACGTAGCTTTCTTGATGTCTGTCTCGCTCGTCCAATCTGCTGCGGCTCCTCTCTTTGTGGCGATTGTTCCTTTCCTCGTGTCCGCCTGGGCTGCTCTCCCTGTAATACCCGTCTCTCTCATCATAGCGATGACGGCTCCTGTCCGCCTCATATCTGCTCTGCCCTCCATCATTGTAGCGCTTGTCTCTACTTCTATCCTGGTCCCCGTGGTACCTGTCCCTTTCTTGATGGTGGCCCCAACTCCTGTCTTCCCGATGCCTGTTTTGCCTCCTGTCCCCATGATACTCGTCTCTTTCTCTCGGCCGGTTCTGGCTGCGCTCGTGGTGGCTCCTGCTGGGATTCCTCTCACTGGTATATCCATCCTGAGAGTCGGAGCGACCATCACGTGTATTGGGACGACTGCTGTGCTGCTCGGATCTGTGTTTCCTTGGTGCTCGGCTCTCCCCATCGCTCGGATAGGGGCCACTATCCACCATTCTCAGACCTAAGACAGAGACATTTATAAATGAGCATCAAGGGATTCCTTAAAAACAATAC
Organism: Ranitomeya variabilis; assembly: GCF_051348905.1. Lineage (NCBI taxonomy): Eukaryota > Metazoa > Chordata > Amphibia > Anura > Dendrobatidae > Ranitomeya > Ranitomeya variabilis. The sequence continues at coordinate 599,346,697 of NC_135233.1, forward strand.
GTCATCAATTTCTTTCTCCTGCACACCCCCATTAAAATTAATAGGACTAAACTGCAATACCAAACACTGATTCCGAGGATAAGTCACTTACTGGGCTGCAGTTTTGTTTTTTTTCTAATCACTTTTATATGTCAGAGATCTATCAGTTCTCTAAATACTGAGCCCTATCTCCACATGCGATTCTTGGGAACAAGACTTCAGTCCTCCCTCGTCCCCATAGAGACACCTTCAGCCAGTCACTAAATCTCTTGACAATTGTCACCATGTTCATCAGTCTGAAGGCATCAAGTACAAACACCAGGCAAGGATGGTGCTTTATCTGTTTTTTGTATGGAAAGAACACGCAATGACTGGTCAATACAAAAAAAAAAAAAAAAAAAAAAGCGCCGCAAATCTTGAGTTTTTGTAGCTCAAGCACAGATCCAAGGGAGCTGATGACCCAAAGCGCTCTTGCACACAACCGTATTATATTAGAAAAACGGTTGGTTTTTTTCTGACTGTTTTGCCATAAGAGCTTGGTATTTGCAAAATGCAGCATGTCACTTGTTTCAGTGTTTTTCACTCATTGAAAGCAATGGGTAGTGCAAAAAAACAGCAAAAAACACAGCAAAACCTGCTTTTTGTAAGCAGCTTAAACTTGGCATAAAAAATGCTGAAAAGAATGCAAAGTGTGAATACAGCCTAAGGCCGGTTTCACACGTCAGTGGCTCCGGTACGTGAGGTGACAGTTTCCTCACGTACCGGAGACACTGACACACGTAGACCCATTAAAATCAATGCATCTGTGCAGATGTCATTGATTTTTTGCGGACCGTGCCTCCGTGTGCCAAACACGGAGACATATCAGTGTTCGTGGGAGCGCACGTATTACACGGACCCATTAAAGTCAATGGGTCCGTGTAAAACACGGACCGCACACAGACGTCCTCAGTGTGCAGTCCCTGTGGCGTGCAGGAGACAGCGCTACAGTAAGCGCTGTCCCCCCCACATGGTGCTGAATCCGCAATTCATATCTTCTGTGCAGCAGCATTTGCTGCATAGAAGATATGAATAATAGTGTTTAAAAGAAAGATCTATCTGTCCGCCGCCCTCCCACCCCCTGTGCGCCCCCCCCCCCCGCTGTTCTGAAAATACTCACCCGCTTCCCTCGTTGGCTGTCGCTGCTTCCTGCTACTGTATGCGGTCACGTGGGGCCGCCGATTAGAATCATGAATATGTGGCTCCACCTCCCATAGGGGTGGAGCCGCCTATTCATGACTGTAAATGAGCGGCCCCACGTGACCGCATACAGTAGAAGGAGCGGCCAGACCAGGAAGCAGCGACAGCCAACGAGGGAAGCGGGTATTTTCAGAACAGCGGGGGGCGCACAGGGGGTGGGAGGGCGGCGGACAGATAGATCTTTCTTTTAAACACCATTATTCATATCTTCTATGCAGCAAACGCTGCTGCACAGAAGATATGAATCGCGGATTCAGCACCAGATGCTGGTACGTGTGGTACCCAGCACAGTGCGTGTGGTACCCAGTGAGCACACGGGCGGCACACGTGTGCCGCAAGTGTGCCACACTGATGTACACCAGAAACGTAGGGGCACACGGACACGGATAATTCCGGTACCGATTGTTTCCGGTACCGGAATTATCTGGACGTGTGGGACAGCCCTAAATGGTCTTTTTGCATCCCAAAAAATTACCGATTTCTGATTGAGGCACAAAGAGCAGGAAAGAAGTGATAATAGGTCTCATCCGAGATTAGTAATCTGTATACATCTACATATCCAAACGAAAACTGAGGTTACTGATTGAACACAGTGGAGAATTTCTGATATATTGTAATCATTGTAAATTTACAAATGGCAATGTAACAATGTATCATTACATATACTGTAACTAATACACAATGTAGCAAATGCACACAAACAATGTATCATTGTGCACAACTAGTAACAATGTATCATTTCACATAATAAATACACAATGTAACTGCATCATTGCACACAAACAATGTATCATTGTGCATAAATAATAATGTATCATTGTGCATAACTAATAATAAATAATGTGTCATGTTACATAAATAAGAATGATAGACACTATTTTTTCTTTCTTTAGGGTGGCTAGGATTTTGTTTTTTTTATCGTTGTCTGCTCAGCATTTGGCGTTTTTCTTCCTTTTCCCTCATATTATTCTCTACAGAACCAGAAGAAAAAAAAAGTATAAAATGTCATAAAAAGAAAAACGCCAAATGTTAGTATATATATATATATATATAAATAAAACAGTTTTAACTAGAGATGGGCTGACATGACATCTAGATTTTGGGTTTGGCCGAACGGTTACAAAAAGTTAGGGTTAGGGTACCAGAACAGTACTCGAACCCGAATCCCATTAACTTGAATGGGGGCCCAAACATCCAGTGTTTGCTGTGCTGTAATGTGCATGACAGCGCGGCAAACACCGCTTTTGATCGGCGGTGAAATCATCTCCGCTGCTCAGACAGCCACGGTTCCCACGCTGTCAAAAGACAGTGTGAGCACTCAGCTTTGATCGGAGGTATAAAGTTTACCTCCGGTCAATGGTGTCAGTGGATGGGACAACTGCTCCCACTAATAACCGCAAGAGCAGAAAAACACTCACGGTGCTAGCGGGGATGTCACCGAGGTCACCGCAGTTCAGCCCGGCTGAGTCACTGTGGCTGTGCTCACAGCAGCTCATTTACCAGTGGTTCTCAGCCAGGACGGTCGCATCTTGGCACCGTCCAGACTGAAAACTGTTTTTTCCCCCAGACATGGATTACAGCGTGTGACAGAACGACAGTCAGGTATGGCATATTGTTGTTTTATTATATTTGGTTTATTACAGGAGATCGAGAGCTTCGGTGGAATTAGTCGAGGTCATAAGTATGGTTTAATTGAGATTATTAAAGGAGTCTGTGTCATTTTTTCAATTAAAGGACTTTATTCTTGGGGTCTGTTTTCATACAATGTCACTATGGGGTTAGTAATGAGGGCATTTTATAGATGCCTCTCCATTACTAAGCTGTGTGCTTGATGTCACCGGACAATACAAAGGTGACATCAACCTCACAAATAATAACCCCACTTGTCACTGCTACAGGGTAAGTGGGAAGAGCTGGGTAAGGAGCCAGAATTGGGGCAACTAATAGATGTGCCTTTTCTGGGCAGCTGTGGGCTGCTATCTTAACCCCTTTCTACCATTGGATATACTATTCCGTCCATGTGGGTTGGGCCCTACTTCCCAAGCACGGAATAGTACGTCCAGAGCGATCAGCCGTGCTCACGGGGGGGTGTCAGCTGACTATCACAGCTGACATCCGGCACTATGTGCCAGGAGTGGTCACAGACTGCTCCCGGCACATTAACCCCCGGCACACTGCGATCAAACATGATCGCAGTGTTCCGGCGGTATAGGGAAGCATCGCGCAGGGAGGGGGCTCCCTGCGTGCTTCCCTGAGACCCTCGGAGCAACGCGATGTGATCACGTTGCTGCGAGGGTCTCTTACCTGCTCCTCTCTGCAGGCCCGGATCCAAGATGGCCGCAGGGCTGCATCCGGGTCCTGCAGGGAGGTGGCCTGTCAGCGCCTGGTCAGAGCAAGCGCTGCTAAGCCTCACTGCTGTGCCTGTGCGATCGCTGATCTGACACAGTGCACAGCAAAGTGTCAGATCAGCGATCTGTCAATAAAATGTGATGTGTTAGGGTTAGGGCTAGGGCTGGGGTTAGGGCTGCAGTTTGGGTTGGGGCTAAAGTTAGGGTTTGGATTACATTTACGGTTGGGAATAGGGTTGGGATTAGGGTTAGGAGTGTGTCAGGGTTAGAGGTGTGGTTAGGGTTACCGTTGAGATTAGGGTTTCAGTTATAATTGGGGAGTTTCCACTGTTTAGGCACATCAGGGGCTCTTTAAACACGACATGGCGTCCGATCTCAATTCCAGCCAATTCTGCGTTGAAAAAGTAAAACAATGCTCCTTCCCTTCCGAGCTCTCCCGTGCGCACAAACAGGGGTTTACCCCAACATATGGGGTATCAGCGTACTCAGGACACATTGGACAACAACTTTTGAGGTCCAATTTCTCCTGTTACCCTTGGGAAAATACAAAACTGGGGGCTAAAAAATAATTTTTGTGGAAAAAAAAGATTTTTTATTTTCACGGCTCTGCGTTATAAACTGTAGTGAAACACTTGGAGGTTCAAAGTTCTCACAACACATCTAGATAAGTTCCTTGGGGGGTCTAGTGTCCAACATGGTGTCACTTCTGGGGGGTTTCTACTGCTTAGTTACATGAGGGGCTCTGCAAATGCAACGTGACGCCTGCAGACCAATCCATCTAAGTCTGCATTCCAAATGGCGCTCCTTACCTTCGGAGCTCTGCCATGCGCCCAAACGGTGGTTCCCCCCCACATATGGGGTATCAGCATACTCAGGACAAATTGGACAACAACTTTTGGGGTCCAATTTCTACTCTTACCCTTGGGAAAATAAAAAATTGGGGGCGAAAAGATCATTTTTGTGAAAAAATATGATTTATTTTTACGGCTCTGCATTATAAACTTCTGTGAAGCACTTGTTGGGTCAAAGTGCTCACCACACATCTAGATAAGTTCCTTAGGGAGTCTACTTTCCAAAATGGTGTGACTTGTGGGGGGTTTCAATGTTTAGGCACATCAGTGGCTCTCCAAACGCAACATGGCGTCCCATCTCAATTCCTGTCAATTTGCATTGAAAAGTCAAACGGCGCTCCTTCCCTTCCGAGCTCTCCCTTGCGCCCAAACAGTGGTTTACCCCCACATATGGGGTATCAGCGTACTCAGGACAAATTGTACAACTTTTGAGGTCCATTTTCTCCTGTTACCCTTGGTAAAATAAAACAAATCAGTGCTGAAGTAATTTTTTTGTGAAAAAAAGTTAAATGTTCATTTTTATTTAAACATTCCAAAAATTCCTGTGAAACACCTGAAGGGTTAATAAACTTCTTGAGTGTGGTTTTCAGCACCTTGAGGGGTGCAGTTTTTAGAATGGTGTCACACTTGGTTATTTTCTATCATATAGACCCCTAAAAATGACTTCAAATGAGATGTGGTCCCTAAAAAAAATGGTGTTGTAAAAATGAGAAATTGCTGGTCAACTTTTAATCCTTATAACTCCCTAACAAAAAAAAAATGTTGGTTCCAAAATTGTGCTAACGTAAAGTAGACATGTGGGAAATGTTACTTATTAAGTATTTTGTGTGACATATCTCTGATTTAATTGCATAAAAATTCAAAGTTGGAAAATTGCAAAATTTTCACCAAATTTCCGTTTTTTCACAAATAAATGCAGGTAATATCAAATAAATGTTACCACTATCATGAAGTACAATATGTCACGAGAAAACAATGTCAGAATCAACGGGATCCGCTGAAGCGTTCCAGAGTTATAACCTCATAAAGGTACAGTGGTCAGAATTGTAAAAATTGGCCCAGTCATTAACGTGCAAACCACCCTTGGGGGTAAAGGGGTTAAGCTGGGGGGCCTATATCCATGGCTCCTTACCAGCCTTAGAATAGCAGCCCCCAGCTGTCTGCTTTAGCAAGGTTGGTTATTAAAAATGGGGGACTTAACGCCGTTTTTTAAAATGTATTTAAATAATTAAAAAAAACAGCGTGAGGACTCCTCTATTCTTGACAACCAGCCTTGCTGAAGCTGACAGCTGAGGGTTGGGGCCCCCAGCTGTGAGTTTTTCTTGGCTGGTTATCAAAAATACAGGGAAACCCACGCTGTTTTTTTTTTTTCAATTATTGATTTATAGCGCAGGAGCGGCAGATGAATACTCCCATCATCTGCTCCTGCTCTCACTCTTAGGCCGGAGTCACACTCGGCGTAAGACAATACGGTCCGTATTTTACGGCCGTAATACGGCCGTAATACGGAGAAATGTTCCCAAAATAGTGATCCGTAGGCAGGGTGTGTCAGCGTATTTTGCGCATGGCATCCTCCGTATGTAATCCGTATGGCATCCGTACTGCGATATTTTCTCGCAGGCTTGCAAAACCGACATCTAATGGATTTATGTGCTCAAATGTTCGGGAAATCATATATACAGTATATATATATATATATATATATATATATCATTGAGACACATATATATATATTCTGTATTTATATTTAATTCAGCGCGATATCTGTGAAAAGCCGGTAATTCAATTGCCGGCTTTTCATTTCTCCTTCCCAAACCCGACAGGATATGAGACATGGTTTACATACAGTAAACCATCTCATATCCCCCTTTTTTTTGCATATTCCACACTACTGATGTTAGTAGTGTGTATGTGCAAAATTTGGGCGCTGTAGCTGCTAAAATAAAGGGTTAAATGGCGGAAAAAATTGGCGTGGGCTCCCGCGCAATTTTCTCCGCCAGAGTGGTAAAGCCAGTGACTGAGGGCAGATATTAATAGCCAGGAGAGGGTCCATGGTTATTGGCCCCCCTGTGGCTAAAAACATCTGCCCCCAGCCACCCCAGAAAAGGCACATCTGGAAGATGCGCCTGTTCTGGCACTTGGCCACTCTCTTCCCACTCCCGTGTAGCGGTGGGATATGGGGTAATGAAGGGTTAATGCCACCTTGCTATTGTAAGGTGACATTAAGCCAGATTAATAATGGAGAGGCGTCAATTATGACACCTATCCATTATTAATCCAATTGTTTGAAAGGGTTAAAAAACACACACACAGACACACAGACACACACACACACACACACGATTTAAAAGTATTTTAATGAAATAAACACAGCGGTTGTTTTAATATTTTATTGCTCTCTCAATCCATTTGCAGACCCTCGCTTGGCAAAACAATAAACCCACAATATACATACCTTCTGCTGACCCATCACGTCCCACGAGGTAATCCATCTGAAGGGGTTAAAATAATTTACAAGCAGGAGCCCTGCAAATGCAGCTGTGCTCGTGCTTGTAATTCCCCGGCGAATGAAGGAAATGTAGGTCATTGACCTACATTTCCTTCAGTCGCGGTGATGCGCCCCTGCTGGATGTTCTCATGAACTGCAGCCTGGGAACTTTTTCCCACGCTCCAGGTCATATGAGGACATTCACCAGTTTATTGTTTTGCCAAGCGAGGGTCTGCAAATGGATTGAGAGAGCAATAAAATATTAAAACAACCGCTGTGTTTATTTCAATAAAATACTTTTAAATCGTGTGTGTGTGTGTGTGTGTGTGTGTGTGTGTGTGTGTGTGTGTGTGTGTGTGTGTGTGTGTGTGTGTGTGTGTGTGTTTTTTAACCCTTTCAAACAATTGGATTAATAATGGATAGGTGTCATAATTGACGCCTCTCCATTATTAATCTGGCTTAATGTCACCTTACAATAGCAAGGTGGCATTAACCCTTCATTACCCCATATCCCACCGCTACACGGGAATGGGAAGAGAGTGGCCAAGTGCCAGCATAGGCGCATCTTCCAGATGTGCCTTTTCTGGGGTGGCTGGGGGCAGATGTTTTTAGCCACGGGGGGGCCAATAACCATGGACCTTCTCCTGGCTATTAATATCTGCCCTCAGTCACTGGCTTTACCATTCTGGCGGAGAAAATTGCGCGGGAGCCCACGCCAATTTTTTCCGCCATTTAACCCTTTATTTTAGCAGCTACAGCGCTGAAATTTTGCACATACACACTACTAACATTAGTAGTGTGGAATATGCAAAAAAAAGGGGATATGAGATGGTTTACTGTATGTAAACCATGTCTCATATCCTGTCGGGTTTGTGCAGGAGAAATGAAAAGCCGGCAATTGAATTACCGACTTTTCACTAACACCGCTGCGTATTTCTCGCAAGTCACACTGCAGGTCCGTGTGGAATCCGTATTTTTCTCGCCCCCATAGACTTTCATTGGCGATTTTTTTGCGCAATACGCTGACAAACGCAGCATGCTGCGATTTTGTACGGCCGTAGAAAGCCGTATAATACTGAACCGTAATATACGGCTAATAGGAGCAGCCCCATTGAGAATAATTGTGCCGTTTATTTTGGGAGTTTTACGGACGTATTTTCTGCGCTCTTACGTCCGTAAAACTCGCCAGTGTGACGCCGGCCTTATTAGCGGCAGCAGGCGTCGGATGATAGGAGCTGTAGTCCCATCAGCTGACACCAGTGACTGGAGGTAACCTGTATACCTCCGATCACACCTGAGCGCTCCCGCTGTAGCGTGGGAACCGCGGCTCTCTGACCGGCAGGGAGGATTTCACCGCCGATCAGAAACGGTGTTTGCCGCGCTGTCATGCACATGACAGCGCCACAAACACCGAACAGTAACATGGACTTCCTGGTGAAGTAGGTATTCAGAACAGATGCTGAACTTTACTGTTCAGGTTCGCCCATCTCTACTTTTAAATAATTTAAATAGCAATTTATTCTAATGGCTGATTTTTTTTGCATTTTTCTGGAATTTTTTTTAATGTTATGTCTTAAATAAAACTACTTTGTTTTGGAAACTACCAGTTACCTAATTCTGATAGAAACTTTATTGATAAAGTCACAGTTGATAACGCACAAAAAAACCCAGAAGGGTTTGTATTTTTTATAGGGGGATTTTCTGCTTATTTGTTCAAGCCTATTGAAATAAAAATGTGCAAAAAAAAATACTTTAACCATGTTAGGTGGAACTGACATGGTGCAAATTTAGAAAACGCACCAAAAGACAAATTCTGCAGCACAGTGTGCATGAGGCCTCTATAAATCGCCGTTCTTCAGGGCCCGTCCGCTAGTGGACATCCCCTTTAAATCCTGACTTTTGTCAGGCTGCTTTTGGCTTCCATTAATGAGCATACACTTGCCGGACGGCAGTTTTTGACGCACTGTGTGAACTCAGCCATAGCAGTCACCACGGGGTTATTCATGTAACCATAGCAACCTGCAACTTTTTAAGTCAGCCCAATTTCATTACCAATTTTTACAAACAAATTTTTATATATATATATATATATATATATATATATATATATATATATATATATATATATTTAAGCTTCGGATTGTTTTAGTGACCAAAGCATTACTTTCCCCTGTTGTGTGCCTGCACCTGACCCCGGACAGCACTTATTACATCCACCTGCCTCTAATTAGTCTAATATTCCGGTATTTAATGTTTTTACTCACCGAAACCGCCGCTTTACGTTTTCCGTAACAGCAGGAACCGAAACTCGGACCCGAAAGCGCGTCCCCGAGGCTGAAACACACCTGACAGACTCCGGCGTGCGCGCTCCCGACACTCTGGAACGCAGAAGAATGCGCGCCTAAAGACTTCTGGAACGCACAAGGAGACGCGCCTTCGCGTGATTGAACAGGCGGGTGAAAAGTGATTGGTCAAGTGAACGTACACTGTGTAATGATTGGTCGGATGTATCTGATGTGATGTGATTGGCTGCAGGGACGTATACGGTTTTGTGATTGGTGTGTTTGTGGAGATGAGTTTGGACATGTTCTGGAGGCCGTGGAGATGACCGGGAGAAGTTCTGAAACATCTGGTGAGTAGTAGCCGGTGACGTGAGGGTCGCTTTTACGGTTTATATATGGCCAGGCCATGTAGAAGGGTCTCCAAACGCTATAAGAGGCTTTGTTTGTATTTTGTAGCCATGAGACACAATGGTTTGCACAAGAGCTGTGTGCACAAAACGGTATCATGGCTACTTGCATTATATCACACAATATAACATTGTACACCTGCAAAATGATGTTCCACCCTACTTAAGGGCGGAATTTGGAGATTAATCTGATCCCAGCCATTAAATCCCCTTAGATGCTGTGGTCAGTAGCCACAGTGATGGCCTGGTAGGTAGAGGGGAGTGGGGACCCCGTCAGCCCCATTCCCTACCCACTATGTCAGCGGGGACAATGGGGGGCGACTAAGCCTGCCCTCTAGCCATGCAGCCAGGGTGGGATATCCGCCATCAGCCCCGATACGTGGGGGCAAAAAGGACGTAGAAATAATAAATAAAAACGATTCATAAATGTAACCCCTTAGTGACAGAGAGACACCTAATAAATCCCCAATAAAGCCATGAAGTCTAGCATATACAAAACCAAAAAAAGGGGAAAAAACTTCACACAAGGCAAGAAGGTACTATAAAAACATATATCTTTATTGTAGACTATTGTATAAAAATACACGGCAATACCATGAGTACTCCCCAAGTCCACCTCAGTAGCGCAGCACAGAGCTTGCACAAAGTAATTAAACATTTAAACAATTAATGAGACATGACGTGCCCTCAGTGTTTTGCTCACTGACCAGCGATTTCTCATTTTTACAACAAAATTTACAAAACCATTTTTTAGGGACCATCTCACATTTAAAGTCACTTTGAAGGGTGTACATGACAGAAAATACCCAAACTTGACACCATTCTAAAAACTGCACCCCTCAAGGTGCTCAAAACCACATTCAAGAAGTTTATTAACCCTTTACGTGCTTCACAGCAACTGAAGCAATGTGGAGGGAAAAAATGAACACTTAACTTTTTTTTTGCAAACATTTTACTTCAGAACCAATTTTTTTTTATTTTCACAAGTGTAAAAAGAGAAAATGAACCACAAAAGTTGTGCAATTTCTCCTGAATACGTCGATACCCCATATGTGGGTGTAAACCACTGTTTTGGCGCACCGCAGAGCTTGGAAGTGAAGGAGTGCCGTTTGACTTTTCAATGTAGAATTGGCTGGAATTGAGATGGGACGCCATGTCGCGTTTAGAGAGCCCCTGATGTGCCTAAACAGTGGAAACCCCCCACAAGTGACACCATTTTGGAAACTAGACCCCTTAAGGAACTTATCTAGATGTGTGGTGAGCACTTTGAACCCCCAAGTGCTTCACAGAAGTGTATAACGTAGAGCCGTGAAAATAAAAAATGCTTTTTTTTCCTCAAAAATGATTTTTTAGCTCGCAATTTTTTATTTTCTGAAGGGTAACAGGAGATATTGGACCCCAAAATTTGTTGTCCAGTTTGTCCTGACTACGCTGATACCCCATATATGGGGGGGACCACTGTTTGGGCACACATTGGGGCTCGGAAGGGAAGTAGTGACGTTTTAAAATGCAGACTTTGATGGAATGGTCTGCGGGTGTCATGTTGCATTTGCAGAGTTCCTGATGTACCTAAATAGTATTAACCCCCCACAAGTGACCCTATTTTGGAAACTAGACCCCCCAGGAACTTATCTAGATGTGTGGTGAGCATTTTGAACGCCCAAGTGCTTCACAGAAGTTTGACACAGAGCCATGGAAATAAAAAATCATTTTTTCCCCACAAAAATGATTTTTTAGCCCCCAATTTTTTATTTTTTTTTCGCAAGGGTAACAGGAGAAACTGGACCCCAAAAGTTGTTGTCCAATCAGTCATGAGTACGCTGATACCCCATATGTGGGGGGACACCACTGTTTGGGTGCACGACAGAGCTCGGAAGGGAGGGAGCACCAATTGACTTTTTGAACGCAAAATTGGCTGTCGCGTTTGGAGACCCGTTCATGTACCTAAACAGTGGAAACCCCCCCAATTCTAACTCCAACCGTAACCCCAACACACCCCTAACGCTAATCTCAACCCAATCCATAACGATAATCAAAACCCTACCCCAAAACACCCCTAACCCTAATCCCAACCATAACGGTTAGGGTTAGGGTTGGGATTAGGGTTAGGGGTGTTTTGGCGTTAGGGTTGTGATTAGGGTTATGGCATAACCCTAACCACAACCCTAACGCCAAAACACCCCTAATCCAAATCCCAACCCTAACCCTATCCCAACTCTAACCCTAACTTTAGCACCAACCCTAACCCTAGCTTTAGCCCCAACCCTAACCCTAACTTTAGCACCAGCCCTAACCCTAACTTTAGCCCCAACCCTAACCCTAATTGGAAAATAGAAATACATAAAAAAAATTTATTTTATCATTTTTTTTCCTAACTAAGGGGGTGATAAAGAGGGGGTTATTTACTATTTTTTTTATTTTGATCACTGTGATAGGATCTCACAGTGACCAAAATAAAACAAGAGGAAGAATCTTCCTCTGCTGGCCGACACATCACGGCGGGCGCACTGTGCATGTGCCCGCCATTTTCTTCCTGGAGGAAGATGCCGGCGGCCAGGAGGGGACGCAGGAGGACCCAGGGACACCGGTAAGTATGATAGAGTCCCCGAATCCCCCTATTTTCCCGTCTCCCATGACAGCACACCTGAGAGAGGGATCCGCCCAGTCAGGACAGGAAACCTACTGAAATAAAAGGACGATACCTCTCCCTCGCTTCAGTTGGGTTTCCTGTCCTGATGGGAGCCCTTGTGCTGAATCACGGCGGTATTTTGCTTGAAGATTTCCACTCACCCACTCCTGTCCCGGCACTGGAAGGGCAGGCAGGGCGCCTGTATGCCGGCCTTTAGGATGCTGGAAGCACCGTTCACAGATCCTGTGGGCTCTTGCGCACGTGCCGGCGTCGGGCCAGCACAGTCCGGGGTCCTGAGGCCTTTCTGTGACTGCCACGCCGCTCTCTCCCCCCCTGCTGTCGGTCTTTGGTGACTTCCGGGCGCGCGGCTGGTGTTGCGCGCAAGGCACGCTGGGAATGGGCGTGTCTGCGTGACGTCAGAGCTGCGCGCCGGATCCAAGATGGTGGCGCCCATGGCTCGGACGCCGGCGGCAATACAGACTTCCCGGCGGGATGCAGGAGGGGGGGGGGAGGTGCATACCGGATACCGGAAGAGGCGGTGAGCAATACGGATCACCCTTTTTTAAGGGTGAAGTGTACACAGAGTATCGCTCACTTCTATAGAGCTCTCCAAATATGGAGGATCGTATGGAGCAGCAGCAGCAGTAGCAAGAGCCCTTATCAGGTGATGCACCTGCTCACCAACATGGTAAGAGAAGTAGCCGCTCGAGTGGAAGGAGCGGCAGTCGTCCTGGCCGGACGTCACAGGACTCTTCAGCTTCTAGGAGGGACGTTGTCCGTGCTCCTATTCAGCCTCAGAATCCGGTACCCTTCATGGTCAGCGGGTGGTGAGTGATCTACGTGAATGTCACCCTGGTGGTAATGGGCTACATTTTCTGTTTACTTGGCAGGCACTGAGGAAGGCTAGTACCAAGTCAAAGAACAAGGAATGTGCCCTCTGTAGAGTTCCGTTGGCAGTCCAGTGGCAGAAAAGTCTTTGTGTGGATTGCATCCAAAAGACTATCCAGGAAAAGACCCCTGACTTTGCCTCTAGTCTTAGGGCCATAATTAGAGCAGAAGTAGAAGGCTTTGTAAAAACAGCCCTTAAGAAAAAGGGTAGTAAAAACCCAGAACCTATTTCAGATTCACAAGTCTCTCGTTCTGACGAGGAATTTCAGGAGGAACTGTTATCTCCCTTCCCCTCCTCTTCCATATCCTCTGGCTCCTCTTCAGATAGCGATGTTGGGGGCCGTCCGTGCTTTCTAACTGAGAACACGGATAAGTTAATAAAAGCCGTCAGAGCTTCAATGGGCCTAAAAAATGAGAAAGCAAATCCCTGGAGGACATTATGTTTGGAGGTTTAGAGGAGAAAAGAAAGCGTACGTTCCCAGTTAACTCTAAAGTAAAAGCCCTTATAGAAAAGGAGTGGACGAAGCCGGAGAAATCGGGTAATCTGCCCTCGGCTTCTAAAAGACGTTACCCCTTTGAGGAGAAAGATTCGGAGACGTGGGATAAGGTTCCTAAAATTGATGGTGCGGTAGCTAGGTCGTCTAAAAAGTCATCCCTTCCCTTAGAAGACTCTGGCGTATTAAGGGACCCCTTAGACAAAAAGGCGGATGGGTTCCTAAGACACACCTGGGAAGCAACCGCAGGGGGTTTAAAACTGGCGATTGCGGGAACTTGTGTTGCACGCTCCCTTATAGTCTGGCTACAACAGATAGAGGAGCAACTGAAGTCTAAAGTACCGAGGGAAGAGATCCTAACTTAGGCTAGTTTCACATTAGCGTTCGAATCCGCAGCGTTTAATCCGCATCCGCAAGTGCAGGAAAAAACGCATGGAAACACGTACAAATGCGGCGTTTTTTAGACGCATGCGTGAACGCATGTGGTTAAAAAAACGCAGCGTTTGCACGCTTTTCTATGCGTTTTTCCTGCGTTTGCGTTTTTGGTGCTCATGGTGACAAATTTTACAGGAGAAAAATCTAGATAACCAGAAACCGCCAATGGGACTACAGGGGGCGTGTATTATGGGATCTCTATATATAGACCCTTGAACAGCTGAAATGTTCAGATTTTGCTCCTATATGCTGTGTCATGATGGATCTTCGCATGGAGAGCTTTTATTTCAACCTGGATTTCAGCTTCAAGCTGTTTCTTGCCTGTGCGTTTGCTTGGGAGCAAGACAGAAATCGCGAAAGATGGAGAAGGAGACAACGTAGGCGTTTTTGGAGGCACCCCATTATCGAACTACGTGAGAGCCGTGGAGCCTATCACACGCTCTATGCCGAGCTTAATGCCAACCCGGAGAAATTCCAGGAATACACAAGGATGTCGCAAGACTCGTTCCGGGATTTGCTTTCTCGTGTCCAAGGAGCCATACGGAGACAGGACACCCAGCTCCGTAGAGCGATTCCACCGGAGGAACGTCTACTGGTTACATTAAGGTACGTTCCAAATCTAAACCAATGACAGTCCAAATTTTGTATTTTCTGACATGTATTTTTTGGGTATTTTCCTTTCTTTCTTTAGTGTAACCACACCATAAATAGAATAGATTGTAATGTTTTTTGTGTTTGTTTTTCTTACAGATTTCTGGCAACCGGAGAGAGTTTATCATCCCTCCACTTCCAATACCGGCTTGGAATATCCACCCTGTCCGGACTAGTTGCGGACACCTGCCGGGCTTTGTGGAATGTACTCCGGGATGAGTTTATACCCGTACCCACCGTCGACATGTGGCTTGAAATTGCGGAAAAATTCTGGAGTGTGTGTGATTTTCCCAACTGTTTAGGAGCGGTGGATGGAGGGCACATTCGCATTATCAAACCAGCCAGAACAGGATCGGAGTACTTCAATTACAAAAAATATTTTTCTGTTGTGCTCATGGCAATAGCTGATGCGGACAGTGACGTCGCTACCATGAGGCGAGTTGAGCTCTCTGGCTCAGGCGGCAGTGCCGCCCCTGAAGAGATTCTGTCGGTGTAGTAACTGGATTTGCGTCGGAGACACATGTTCAGTTACTACACTACGCTATTGAGTCTATTCAGGGCTCCGTCCTGGATCTCCTCATCCAGCCCTCCCCAACTCACGTGACGTCATCACAGGTCCTGACGCTGAAGTCGCTCTTCTCTATGCATCTCCTCGGGTTGCTGATGGATGGCTGCTCTCTGCACACAGGACCTGTGATGAGGTCACAGGAGGGGAGGAGTCAGCGGTCACATGGTCCTCGTGTATGCAGGACTCTGCTGTGTTGATTGTCATGGTGCTGGATGAGGGGAAGTTGATGTGTGGGGTCAGGAGGGGTTTGCAGGGTGGAAGTAGCAGAGCCATGTGTGTACAAGGTATACGGAGCGGAGCCGTGTGTGTACGAGGTCTGCGGAGCAGAGCCGGGTGTGTACGATGTGTGCAGAGCCGTGTGTGTACGATGTGTGCAGAGACGTGTGTGTACGAGGTGTACGGAGCGGAGCCGTGTGTGTACGAGGTGTACGGAACGGAGCCGTGTGTACGAGGTGTACGAAGCGGAGCCGTGTGTGTACGAGGTGTACGGAGCGGAGCCGTGTGTGTACGAGGTGTACGTAGCAGAGCCGTGTGTGTACGAGGTGTACGGAGCGGAGCCGTGTGTGTACGAGGTGTACGGAGCGGAGCCGTGTGTGTACGAGGTGTACGGAGCGGAGCCGTGTGTGTACGAGGTGTACGGAGCGGAGCCGTGTGTGTATGAGGTGTACGGAGCGGAGCCATGTGTGTACTTGGCGTACGGAGCGGAGCCGTGTGTGTACAATTTGTGCGAAGTGGAGCTGTGTGTGTACTTGGCGTACGGAGCGGAGCCGTGTGTGTACGAGGTGTATGGAGTGGAGCCGTGTGTGTACGAGGTGTATGTAGCGGAGCCATGGATGTACGGAGCGGAGCCGTGTGTGAACTAGGCGTACGGAGTGGAGCCGTGTGTGTACGAGGTGCACGTAGCGGAGCCATGTGTGTACTTGGCGTACAGAGCGGAGCCGTGTGTGTACGAGGTGTATGGAGTGGAGCTGTGTGTGTACGAGGTGTACGTAGCGGAGCCATGTGTGTACTTGGCGTACAGAGCGGAGCCGTGTGTGTACGAGGTGTTTGGGTGGAGCCCTGTGTGTACTTGGCGTACGGAGCGGAGCCGTGTGTGTATGAGGTGTACGGAGTGGAGCCATGTGTGTACTTGACGTACGGAGTGGAGCCGTGTGTGTACTTGGCGTACGGAGTGGAGCCGTGTGTGTACGGAGCGGAGCCATGTGTGTACGAGGTTTATGGAGTGGAGCCGTATGTGTACGAGGTGTACGGAGCGGAGCCGTGTATACGAGGTGTATGGAGCGGAGTCGTGTGTGTACGAGGTGTATGGAGCGGAGCCATTTGTGTACGAGGTGTGCGGAGCAGTGTGTGTGTACGGAGCGGAGCCATGTGTGTACGAGGTGTACGGAGCAGAGCCATGTGTGTACGAGGTGTACGGAGCGGAGCCGTGTGTGTACGAGGTGTACGGAGCAGAGGCGTGTGTTTACTTGTATGAAGCGGAGCCGTGTGTGTACTTGGTGTACAGAGTGGAGCCGTGTGTGTACGAGGGGTGCGGAGTGGAGTCGTGTGTGTGTGTACAAGGTGTACGGAGTGGAGCTGTGTGTGTACAAGGTGTACGGAGCGGAGCCTTATGTGTATGATTTGTGCAAAGTAGAGAT